>NC_050571.1:5275168-5312668 GCF_013265735.2 Oncorhynchus mykiss | reverse complement strand
CCTGACTGGACTAGGAGAATGGAGCAGGAATAATCTGGGGACCCTCACTGGACTGGGAGAATTGAGCAGGAATAATCTGGGGATCCTCACTGGACTGGGAGAATCGAGCAGGAATAATCTGGGGATCCTCACTGGACTGGGAGAATTGAGCAGGAATAATCTGGGGATCCTCACTGGACTGGGAGAATTGAGCAGGAATAATCTAATCTGGGGATCCTCACTGGACTGGGAGAAAAGAGCAGGAATAATCTGGGGATCCTCACTGGACTGTGAGAATATGGCAAGAATCATCTGGGGATCCTCACTGGACTGGGAGAATAGAGCAGGCATAATCTGGGGATCACCATTGGGCTTGGAGAATAGAGCAGGTATAATCTGGGGATCCTCACTGGACTGGGAGAATAGAGCAGGAATAATCTGAGGATCCTCACTGGACTGGGAGAATAGAGCAGGAATAATCTGGGGATCCTCACTGGACTGGGAGAATAGAGCAGGAATAATCTGGGGATCCTCAATGGGCTGGGAGAATAGAGCAGGAATAATCTGGGGATCCTCAATGGGCTGGGAGAATAGAGCAGGAATAATCTGGGGATCCTCAATGGGCTGGGAGAATAGAGCAGGCATAATCTGGGGATCCTCAATGGACTGGGAGAATAGAGCAGGAATAATCTGGGGATCCTCACTGGACTGGGAGAATAGAGCAGGAATAATCTGGGGATCCTCAATGGGCTGGGAGAATAGAGCAGGAATAATCTGAGGATCCTCACTGGACTGGGAGAATAGAGCAGGAATAATCTGGGGATCCTCACTGGACTGGGAGAATAGAGCAGGAATAATCTGAGGATCCTCACTGGACTGGGAGAATAGAGCAGGAATAATCTGGGGATCCTCAATGGGCTGGGAGAATAGAGCAGGAATAATCTGGGGATCCTCAATGGGCTGGGAGAATAGAGCAGGAATAATCTGGGGATCCTCAATGGGCTGGGAGAATAGAGCAGGAATAATCTGTGGGATCAACAAACAATGTGATCGTGTGGTGTGGTTGAATGTTGAGCCTTTAGGGGGCACTCTAGCACTATCACCATGTCTCTCTTTCTTCTCCTCTCCTCTTCTCTTTATGCATGTCCCTCGTTCTCTGCCCTCCGCTTTCGCTCCCTCTCGCTCTTTCTCTTTATCTCTCTCTCTGTCCCTGTCTCTCTCTCATTCCCTGCACCTCTTCGCACTCAATACCTATTTTCTCCCTCTTTCTATCACTGCTTCACTCTCTCTGTAACACCCCCCCTCTCTTTCTCCTTCTGCCACAGTTTGTCTCACTCTGAAACAGTCCACCCCCCGTTACTGTTTGTCTCTCTCTGTAATGGTCCCCCACCACCACAGTGTGTTTCTCTCTGTAACTGTCCCGCTTCCTCTCATACAGTCTGTCTCTCTCTGTAGCTTCCCCCCCCTCATTACAGTTTGTCTCTCTCTGTAGCTGTCCCCCTCCCTCTGATACAGTTTGTCTCTCTCTGTAACTACCCCCACCCCCCTCATTACAGTTTGTCTCACACTGTAACTAACCCCCGCCCACCCCCCCCCCCCCCCCCCTTTACAGTCTGTCTCTCTCTGTAACTGTCCTCCCCTCGTCACAGTCTGTCTCTCTCTGTAGCTGTTCCCCCTCATCACAGTCTGTCTCTCTCTGTAGCTGTCCCCCCTCATCACAGTCTGTCTCTCTCTGTAGCTGTCCCCCCTCATCACAGTCTGTCTCTCTCTGTAACTGTCCCCCATCATCACAGTTTGTCTCTCTCTGTAACTACCCCCCCCCCCCTCCATTACAGTTTGTATCTCTCTGTAACTACCCCCCCCCCTCATTACAGTTTGTCTCTCTCTGTAACTACCCCTCCCTCCATTACAGTTTGTCTCTCTCAGTAACTACCCCTCCCCCCTCATTACAGTTTGTCTCTCTCTGTAACTACCCCTCCCTCCATTACAGTTTGTCTCTCTCTGTAACTACCCCTCCCTCCATTACAGTTTGTCTCTCTCTGTAACTACCCCCCCCCACCCCATTAAAGTTTGTCTCTCTCTTTAACCCCCCCACATCATTAAAGTTTTTCTCGTTCTGTAATGCCCCCCCTGTTGCAGGTCTGGACTCAATCTCTCTCCCCCACTCTCTTTTCTACTCTCCCATCAGCTCTCTCTCCCCCACTCTATTTTCTACTCTCCCAGCACCTCTCTCTCTCCCCCACTGTATTTTCTATTCTCCCAACACATCTCTCTCTCTCCCACTCTCTTTTCTACTCTCCCAACACCTCTCTCTCTCCCCCACTATATTTTCTACTCTCCCAACACCTCTCTCTCTCCCCCACTCTATTTTCTACTCTCCCAACACCTCTCTCTCTCCCCCACTCTCTTTTCCACTCTCCCAACACCTCTTTCTCCCCCACTCTATTTTCTACTCTCCCAACACCTCTCTCTCTCTCTGCCACTCTCTTTTCTACTCTCCCAACACCTCTCTCTGCCAATCTCTTTTCTACTCTCCCAACACCTCTCTCTCACCCACTCTCTTTTCTACTCTCCCAACACCTATCTCTCTCTGCCACTCTCTTTTCTACTCTCCCAAAACCTCACTCACTCCCCCACTCTCTTTTCTACTCTCCCAACACCTCTCGCTCTCTCTCTCTGCCACTCTCTTTTCTACTCTCCCAACACTTCACTCTCTCCCCACTCTCTTTTCTACTCTCCCAACACCTCTCTCTTTCCCCCACTCTATTTTCTACTCTCCCAACACTTCACTCTCTCCCCCACTCTCTTTTCTACTCTCCCAACACCTCTCTCTCTCCCCCACTGTATTTTCTGTTCTCCCAACATATATCTCTCTCTGCCACTCTCTTTTCTACTTTCCCAACACCTCACGCTGCCCCACTCTCTTTTCTACTCTCCAAACATCTCTCTCTCTCCCCACTCTCTTTTCTACTCTCCCAACACCCCTCTCTCTCCACCACTCTCTTTTCTACTCTCCCAACACCTCTCTCTCTCCCCCACTCTCTTTTCTACTCTCCCAACACCTCTCTCTCTCTGCCACTCTCTTTTCTACTCTCCCAACACCTCTCTCTGCCAATCTCTTTTCTACTCTCCCATCACCTCTCTCTCCCCCACTCTCTTTTCTACTCTCCCAACACCTATCTCTCTCTGCCACTCTCTGTTCTACTCTCCCATCACCTCTCTCTCGCCCCCACTCTCTTTTCTACTCTCCCAAAACCTCTCTCTGCCAGTCTCTTTTCTACCCTCCCAACACCTCTCTCTCTCCCTCACTCTCTTTTCTACTCTCCCAACACCTATCTCTCTCTGCCACTCTCTTTTCTACTCTCCCAACACGTCACTCTACCCCACTCTCTTTTCTACTCTCCCAACACCTCTCTCTCTCTGACACTCTCTTTTCTACTCTCCCAACACCTCACTCTCTCCCCCACTCTCTTTTCTACTCTCCAACACCTCACTCTCTCCCCCACTCTCTCTCCCACTCTCTTTTCTACTCTCCCAATATCTCTCTATCCCCCACTCGCTCCCCAACTCTCTTTTCTACTCTCCCAACACCTCTCTCTCTCCCCCACACTCATTTCTACTCTCCCAACACCTCTCTCTCCTCACTCTCTCCCCCACTATCTTTTCTACTCTCCCAACACCTCTCTCTGCCAGTCTCTTTTCTACCCTCCCAACACCTCTCTCTCTCCCTCACTCTCTTTTCTACTCTCCCAACACCTATCTCTCTCGGCCACTCTCTTTTCTACTCTCCCAACACGTCACTCTATCCCACTCTCTTTTCTACTCTCCCAACACCTCTCTCTCTCTGCCACTCTCTTTTCTACTCTCCCAACACCTCACTCTCTCCCCCACTCTCTTTTCTACTCTCCAACACCTCACTCTCTCCCCCACTCTCTCTCCCACTCTCTTTTCTACTCTCCCAATATCTCTCTATCCCCCACTCGCTCCCCAACTCTCTTTTCTACTCTCCCAACACCTCTCTCTCTCCCCCACACTCATTTCTACTCTCCCAACACCTCTCTCTCCTCACTCTCTCCCCCACTATCTTTTCTACTCTCCCAACACCTCTCTCTCCCCAACTCTCTTTTCTACTCTCCCAACACCTCTCTCTCTCCCCCACTCTCTTTTCTACTCTCCCAACACCTCTCTCTCCCCGACTCTCTCCCCCACTATATTTTCTACTCTCCCAACACCTCTCTCTCTCCCCCACTCTATTTTCTACTCTCCCAACACCTCTCTCTCTCCCCCACTCTCTTTTCCACTCTCCCAACACCTCTTTCTCCCCCACTCTATTTTCTACTCTCCCAACACCTCTCTCTCTCTCTGCCACTCTCTTTTCTACTCTCCCAACACCTCTCTCTGCCAATCTCTTTTCTACTCTCCCAACACCTCTCTCTCACCCACTCTCTTTTCTACTCTCCCAACACCTATCTCTCTCTGCCACTCTCTTTTCTACTCTCCCAAAACCTCACTCACTCCCCCACTCTCTTTTCTACTCTCCCAACACCTCTCGCTCTCTCTCTCTGCCACTCTCTTTTCTACTCTCCCAACACTTCACTCTCTCCCCACTCTCTTTTCTACTCTCCCAACACCTCTCTCTTTCCCCCACTCTATTTTCTACTCTCCCAACACTTCACTCTCTCCCCCACTCTCTTTTCTACTCTCCCAACACCTCTCTCTCTCCCCCACTGTATTTTCTGTTCTCCCAACATATATCTCTCTCTGCCACTCTCTTTTCTACTTTCCTAACACCTCACGCTGCCCCACTCTCTTTTCTACTCTCCAAACATCTCTCTCTCTCCCCACTCTCTTTTCTACTCTCCCAACACCCCTCTCTCTCCACCACTCTCTTTTCTACTCTCCCAACACCTCTCTCTCTCCCCCACTCTCTTTTCTACTCTCCCAACACCTCTCTCTCTCTGCCACTCTCTTTTCTACTCTCCCAACACCTCTCTCTGCCAATCTCTTTTCTACTCTCCCATCACCTCTCTCTCCCCCACTCTCTTTTCTACTCTCCCAACACCTATCTCTCTCTGCAACTCTCTGTTCTACTCTCCCATCACCTCTCTCTCGCCCCCACTCTCTTTTCTACTCTCCCAACACCTCTCTCTGCCAGTCTCTTTTCTACCCTCCCAACACCTCTCTCTCTCCCTCACTCTCTTTTCTACTCTCCCAACACCTATCTCTCTCTGCCACTCTCTTTTCTACTCTCCCAACAAGTCACTCTACCCCACTCTCTTTTCTACTCTCCCAACACCTCTCTCTCTCTGCCACTCTCTTTTCTACTCTCCCAACACCTCACTCTCTCCCCCACTCTCTTTTCTACTCTCCAACACCTCACTCTCTCCCCCACTCTCTCTCCCACTCTCTTTTCTACTCTCCCAATATCTCTCTATCCCCCACTCGCTCCCCAACTCTCTTTTCTACTCTCCCAACACCTCTCTCTCTCCCCCACACTCATTTCTACTCTCCCAACACCTCTCTCTGCCAGTCTCTTTTCTACCCTCCCAACACCTCTCTCTCTCCCTCACTCTCTTTTCTACTCTCCCAACACCTATCTCTCTCGGCCACTCTCTTTTCTACTCTCCCAACACGTCACTCTACCCCACTCTCTTTTCTACTCTCCCAACACCTCTCTCTCTCTGCCACTCTCTTTTCTACTCTCCCAACACCTCACTCTCTCCCCCACTCTCTTTTCTACTCTCCAACACCTCACTCTCTCCCCCACTCTCTCTCCCACTCTCTTTTCTACTCTCCCAATATCTCTCTATCCCCCACTCGCTCCCCAACTCTCTTTTCTACTCTCCCAACACCTCTCTCTCTCCCCCACACTCATTTCTACTTTTCCAACACCTCTCTCTCCTCACTCTCTCCCCCACTATCTTTTCTACTCTCCCAACACCTCTCTCTGCCAGTCTCTTTTCTACCCTCCCAACACCTCTCTCTCTCCCTCACTCTCTTTTCTACTCTCCCAACACCTATCTCTCTCGGCCACTCTCTTTTCTACTCTCCCAACACGTCACTCTACCCCACTCTCTTTTCTACTCTCCCAACACCTCTCTCTCTCTGCCACTCTCTTTTCTACTCTCCCAACACCTCACTCTCTCCCCCACTCTCTTTTCTACTCTCCAACACCTCACTCTCTCCCCCACTCTCTCTCCCACTCTCTTTTCTACTCTCCCAATATCTCTCTATCCCCCACTCGCTCCCCAACTCTCTTTTCTACTCTCCCAACACCTCTCTCTCTCCCCCACACTCATTTCTACTCTCCCAACACCTCTCTCTCCTCACTCTCTCCCCCACTATCTTTTCTACTCTCCCAACACCTCTCTCTCCCCAACTCTCTTTTCTACTCTCCCAACACCTCTCTCTCTCCCCCACTCTCTTTTCTACTCTCCCAACACCTCTCTCTCCCCGACTCTCTCCCCACTCTCTTTTCTACTCTTCCAACACCTCTCTCTCTCTCCCACTCTCTTTTCTACTCTCTTAACACCTCTTTCTCCCCCACTCTCTTTTCTACTCTCCCAATATCTCTCTATCCCCCACTCGCTCCCCAACTCTCTTTTCTACTCTCCCAACACCTCTCTCTCTCCCCCACACTCATTTCTACTCTCCCAACACCTCTCTCTGCCAGTCTCTTTTCTACCCTCCCAACACCTCTCTCTCTCCCTCACTCTCTTTTCTACTCTCCCAACACCTATCTCTCTCGGCCACTCTCTTTTCTACTCTCCCAACACGTCACTCTACCCCACTCTCTTTTCTACTCTCCCAACACCTCTCTCTCTCTGCCACTCTCTTTTCTACTCTCCCAACACCTCACTCTCTCCCCCACTCTCTTTTCTACTCTCCAACACCTCACTCTCTCCCCCACTCTCTCTCCCACTCTCTTTTCTACTCTCCCAATATCTCTCTATCCCCCACTCGCTCCCCAACTCTCTTTTCTACTCTCCCAACACCTCTCTCTCTCCCCCACACTCATTTCTACTTTTCCAACACCTCTCTCTCCTCACTCTCTCCCCCACTATCTTTTCTACTCTCCCAACACCTCTCTCTGCCAGTCTCTTTTCTACCCTCCCAACACCTCTCTCTCTCCCTCACTCTCTTTTCTACTCTCCCAACACCTATCTCTCTCGGCCACTCTCTTTTCTACTCTCCCAACACGTCACTCTACCCCACTCTCTTTTCTACTCTCCCAACACCTCTCTCTCTCTGCCACTCTCTTTTCTACTCTCCCAACACCTCACTCTCTCCCCCACTCTCTTTTCTACTCTCCAACACCTCACTCTCTCCCCCACTCTCTCTCCCACTCTCTTTTCTACTCTCCCAATATCTCTCTATCCCCCACTCGCTCCCCAACTCTCTTTTCTACTCTCCCAACACCTCTCTCTCTCCCCCACACTCATTTCTACTCTCCCAACACCTCTCTCTCCTCACTCTCTCCCCCACTATCTTTTCTACTCTCCCAACACCTCTCTCTCCCCAACTCTCTTTTCTACTCTCCCAACACCTCTCTCTCTCCCCCACTCTCTTTTCTACTCTCCCAACACCTCTCTCTCCCCGACTCTCTCCCCACTCTCTTTTCTACTCTTCCAACACCTCTCTCTCTCTCCCACTCTCTTTTCTACTCTCTTAACACCTCTTTCTCCCCCACTATCTTTTCTCCTCTCCCAACACCTCTCTCTCTCCCCCACTCTCCTTTCTACTCTCCCTGCACCTCTCTCTCTCCCCCACTTTCTTTTCTGGTCTCCCAACGCCTCTCTCTCCCCCACTCTCTCCCCTACTCTCTTTTCTACTCTCCCAACACCTATCTCTCTCTGCCACTCTCTTTTCTACTCTCCCAACACATCTCTCTCTCCCCCACTGTCTCTCCCACTCTCTTTTCTAATCTCCCAATACCTCTCTATCCCCCACTCTCTCCCCAACTCTCTTTTCTACTCTCCCAACACCTCTCTCTCTCCCCCACACTCATTTCTACTCTCCCAAAACCTCTCTCTCCGCCACTCTCTTTTCTACTCTCCCAACACCTCTCTCTCTCTGCCAATCTCTTTTCTACTCTCCCAACACCTCTCTCTCTCCCCCACTCTCTTTTCTACTCTCCCAACACCTATCTCTCTCTGCCACTCTCTTTTCTACTCTCCCAACACCTCTCTCTCTCCCCCACTCTCTTTTCTACTCTCCCAACACCTCTCTCTCCCCGACTCTCTCCCCACTCTCTTTTCTACTCTTCCAACACCTCTCTCTCTCTCCCACTCTCTTTTCTACTCTCTTAACACCTCTTTCTCCCCCACTATCTTTTCTCCTCTCCCAACACCTCTCTCTCTCCCCCACTCTCCTTTCTACTCTCCCTGCACCTCTCTCTCTCCCCCACTTTCTTTTCTGCTCTCCCAACGCCTCTCTCTCCCCCACTCTCTCCCCTACTCTCTTTTCTACTCTCCCAACACCTATCTCTCTCTGCCACTCTCTTTTCTACTCTCCCAACACATCTCTCTCTCCCCCACTGTCTCTCCCACTCTCTTTTCTACTCTCCCAATACCTCTCTATCCCCCACTCTCTCCCCAACTCTCTTTTCTACTCTCCCAACACCTCTCTCTCTCCCCCACACTCATTTCTACTCTCCCAAAACCTCTCTCTCCGCCACTCTCTTTTCTACTCTCCCAACACCTCTCTCTCTCTGCCAATCTCTTTTCTACTCTCCCAACACCTCTCTCTCTCCCCCACTCTCTTTTCTACTCTCCCAACACCTATCTCTCTCTGCCACTCTCTTTTCTACTCTCCCAACACATCACTCTCTCCCCCACGCTCTTTTCTACTCTCCCAACACCTCACGCTCCAACACACTCTCTTTTCTATTCTCCCAACACCTCACTCTCCCCCACTCTCTTTTCTACTCTCCCAACACCTCTCTCTCTCTGCCAATCTCTTTTCTACTCTCCCAACACCTCTCTCTCTCCCCCACTCTCTTTTCTACTCTCCCAACCCTATCTCTCTCTGCCACTCTCTTTTCTACTCTCCCAACACATCACTCTCTCCCCCACGCTCTTTTCTACTCTCCCAACACCTCACGCTCCAACACACTCTCTTTTCTACTCTCCCAACACCTCTCTCTCTCTGACAATCTCTTTCTACTCTCCCAATAACTCTCCCTCTCCCTCACTCTCTTTTCTACTCTCCCAACACCTATCTCTCTCTGCCACTCTTTTCAACTCTCCCAACACCGCACTCTCTCCCTCACTCTCTTTTCTACTCTCCCAACACCTCTCTCTCTCTGCCACTCTCTTTTCTACTCTCCCAACACCTCACTCTCTCCCCCACTCTCTTTTCTACTCTCCCAACACCTCACTCTCTCCCCCACTCTCTCTCCCACTCTCTTTTCTACTCTCCCAATACCTCTCTATCCCCCACTCTCTCCCCAACTCTCTTTTCTACTCTCCCAACACCTCTCTCTCTCCCCCACACTCATTTCTACTCTCCCAACACCTCTCTCTCCCCCACACTAATTTCTACTCTCCCAACAGCTCAATCTCTCCCCCACTCTCTTTTCTACTCTCGCAACACCTCTCTCTCCCCCACTCTCTCCCAAACTCTCTTTTCTACTCTCCCAACACCTCTTTCTCCCCACTCTCTCCCCCACTCTCTTTTCTACTCTCCCAACACCTCTCTCTCTCCGCCACTCTCTTCTACTCTCCCAACACCTATCTCTCTCTGCCACTCTCTTTTCTACTCTCCCAACACATCACTCTCTCCCCCACTCTCTTTTCTACTCTCCCAACACCTCTATCTCCCCCACTCTCTTTTCTACTCTACCAACACCTCTCTCTCTCCCCCACTCTCTTTTCTACTCTCGCAACACCTCACTCTCCCCCACTCTCTCCCCCACTCTCTTCTCTACTCTCCCAACACCTCTCTCTCTCCCCCACTCTCTTTTCTACTCTCCAAACACCTCTCTATCCCCCACTCTCTCTTCTACTCTTCCAACACCTCTCTCTCCCCAATCTCTCTCCCCACTCTCTTTTCTACTCTCCCAACATCTCTTTCTCCCCCACTATCTTTTCTACTCTCCCAACACCTCTCTCTCCCCCACTCTCCTTTCTACTCTCCCAGCACCTCTCTCTCTCCCCCACTCTCTTTTCTACCCTCCCAACGCCTCTCTCTCCCCCACTCTCTTCCCCACTCTCTTTTCTACTCTCTCAACACCTCTCTCTCTCCCCCACTCTCTTTTCTACTCTCCCAACACCTCTCTCTCTCCCCCACTCTCTTTTCTACTCTCCCAACACATCACTCTCTCCCGCACTCTCTTTTCTACTCTTCCAACACCTCACGCTCCAACACACTCTCTTTTCTATTCTCCAAACACCTCACTCTCCCCCACTCTCTTTTCTACTCTCCCAACACCTCTCTCTGCCAATCTCTTTTCTACTCTCCCAGCACCTCTCTCTCTCCCTCACTCTCTTTTCTACTCTCCCAACACCTATCTCTCTCTGCCACTCTCTTTTCTACTCTCCCAACACGTCAATCTAACCCACTCTCTTGTCTACTCTCCCAACACCACTCTCTCTCCCCCACTCTCTTTTCTACTCTTCCAACACCTCTCTCTCTCTCTGCCACTCTTTTCAACTCTCCCAACACCTCACTCTCTCCCCCACTCTCTTTTCTACTCTCCCAACACCTCTCTCTCTCTGCCACTCTCTTTTCTACTCTCCCAACACCTCACTCTCTCCCCCACTCTCTTTTCTACTCTCCCAACACCTCACTCTCTCCCCCACTCTCTCTCCCACTCTCTTTTCTACTCTCCCAATACCTCTCTATCCCCCACTCTCTCCCCCACACTCATTTCTACTCTCCCAACACCTCTCTCTCCCCCACACTAATTTCTACTCTCCCAACACCTCTCTCTCCCCCACTCTCTTTTCTTCTCTACCAACACCTCACTCTTTCCCCCACTCTCTTTTCTACTCTCGCAACACCTCTCTCTCCCCCACTCTCTCCCCAACTCTCTTTTCTACTCTCCCAACACCTCTTTCTCCCCACTCTCTCCCCCACTCTCTTTTCTACTCTCCAAACACCTCTCTCTCTCCCCCACTCTCTTTTCTACTCTCCCAACACCTCTCGCTCTCTCTCTCTGCCACTCTCTTTTCTACTCTCCCAACACATCACTCTCTCCCCCACTCTCTTTTCAACTCTCCCAACACCTCTCTCTCTCTGCCACTCTCTTTTCTACTCTCCCAACACCTCACTCTCTCCCCAATCTCTTTTATACTCTCCCAACACCTCTCTCTCCCCCACTGTCTCTCCCACTCTCTTTTCTACTCTCCCAATACCTCTCTATCCCCCACTCTCTCCCCAACTCTCTTTTCTGCTCTCCCAACACCTCTCTCTCTCCCCCACACTCATTTCTACTCTCCCAACACCTCTCTCTCCCCCACTCTCTTTTCTACTCTCCCAACACCTCTCTCTCTCTCCCACTCTCTTTTCTACTCTACCAACACCTCTCTCTCTCCCCCACTCTCATTTCTACTCTCCCAACACCTCTCGCTCTCTCTCTCTGCCACTCTCTTTTCTACTCTCCCAACACATCACTCTCTCCCCCACTCTCTTTTCAACTCTCCCAACACCTCTCTCTCTCTGCCACTCTCTTTTCTACTCTCCCAACACCTCACTCTCTCCCCCAATCTCTTTTATACTCTCCCAACACCTCTCTCTCCCCCACTGTCTCTCCCACTCTCTTTTCTACTCTCCCAATACCTCTCTATCCCCCACTCTCTCCCCAACTCTCTTTTCTGCTCTCCCAACACCCCTCTCTCTCCCCCACACTCATTTCTACTCTCCCAACACCTCTCTCTCCCCCACTCTCTTTTCTACTCTCCCAACACCTCTCTCTCTCTCTCTGCCACTCTCTTTTCTACTCTACCAACACCTCACTCTCTCCACCACTCTCTTTTACACTCTCCCAACACCTCTTTCTCTCCCACTCTCCTTTCGACTCTCCCAACACCTCTCTTTCCCCCACTCTCTCCCCCACTCTCTTTTCTACTCTCCCAACACCTCTCTCTCCCCCACACTCATTTCTACTCTCCCAACACCTCTCTCTCCCCCACACTCATTTCTACTCTCCCAACACCTCTCTCTCCCCCCACTCTCTTTTCTACTCTCCCAACACCTCTATCTCCCCCACGCTCTTTTCTACTCTACCAACACCTCTCTCTCTCCACCACTCTCTTTTCTACTCTTGCAACACCTCTCTCTCCCCCACTCTCTCCCCCACTCTCCTTTCTACTCTCCAAACACCTCTCTTTCCCCCACTCTCTCCCCCACTCTCTTTTCTACTCTTCCAACACCTCTCTCTCTCCCCCACTCTCTTTTCTACTCTCCCAACACCTCTCTCTCCCCCACTCTCTTTTCTTCTCTACCAACACCTCACTCTTTCCCCCACTCTCTTTTCTACTCTCGCAACACCTCTCTCTCCCCCACTCTCTCCCCAACTCTCTTTTCTACTCTCCCAACACCTCTTTCTCCCCACTCTCTCCCCCACTCTCTTTTCTACTCTCCCAACACCTCTCCCAACACCTCTCGCTCTCTCTCTCTGCCACTCTCTTTTCTACTCTCCCAACACATCACTCTCTCCCCCACTCTCTTTTCAACTCTCCCAACACCTCTCTCTCTCTGCCACTCTCTTTTCTACTCTCCCAACACCTCACTCTCTCCCCCAATCTCTTTTATACTCTCCCAACACCTCTCTCTCCCCCACTGTCTCTCCCACTCTCTTTTCTACTCTCCCAATACCTCTCTATCCCCCACTCTCTCCCCAACTCTATTTTCTGCTCTCCCAACACCTCTCTCTCTCCCCCACACTCATTTCTACTCTCCCAACACCTCTCTCTCCCCCACACTCATTTCTACTCTCCCAACACCTCTCTCTCCCCCACTCTCTTTTCTACTCTCCCAACACCTCTCTCTCTCCCCCACTCTCTTTTCTAATCTACCAACACCTCTCTCTCTCCCCCACTCTCTTTTCTACTCTCGCAATACCTCTCTCTCCCCCACTCTCTCCCCCACTCTCTTTTACACTCTCCCAACACCTCTTTCTCCCCCACTCTCCTTTCGACTCTCCCAACACCTCTCTCTCCCCCACTCTCTTTTCTACTCTCCCAACACCTCTCTCTCTCCCCCACTCTCTTTTCTACTCTCCCAACACCTCTCTCTCCCCCAGACTCATTTCTACTCTCCCAACACCTCTCTCTCCCCCACACTCATTTCTACTCTCCCAATACCTCTCTCTCCCCCCCACTCTCTTTTCTACTCTCCCAACACCTCTATCTCCCCCACGCTCTTTTCTACTCTACCAACACCTCTCTCTCTCCACCACTCTCTTTTCTACTCTTGCAACACCTCTCTCTCCCCCACTCTCTCCCCCACTCTCTTTTCCACTCTCCCAACACCTCTTTCTCCCCCACTCTCCTTTCTACTCTCCCAACACCTCTCTTTCCCCCACTCTCTCTACCACTCTCTTTTCTACTCTCCCAACACCTCTATCTCTCCCCCACTCTCTTTTCTACTCTCCAAACACCTCTCTATCCCCCACTCTCTCCCGTCTCTCTTTTCTACTCTCCCAACACCTCTCTCTCCCCCACTCTCTCCCCACTCTCTTTTCTACTCTGCCAACATCTCTTTCTCCCCCACTATCTTTTCTACTCTCCCAACACCTCTCTCTCCCCCACTCTCCTTTCTACTCTCCCAGCACCTCTCTCTCTCCCCCACTTTCTTTTCTACCCTCCCAACGCCTCTCTCTCCCCCACTCTCTCCCCCACTCTCTTTTCTACTCTCTCAACACCTCTCTCTCCCCCACACTCTTTTCTACTCTCCCAACACCCCTCTCTCTCCCCCACTCTCTTTTCTACTCTACCAACACCTCTCTCTCCCCCACTCTCTTTTCTACTCTCCCAACACCTCTCTCTCCCCCACTCTCTCCCCACTCTCTTTTCTACTCTTCCAACACCTGTCTCTCTCCCACTCTCTTTTCTACTCTCCCAACACCTCTTTCTCCCCCACTATCTTTTCTCCTCTCCCAACACCTCTCTCTCTCCCCCACTCTCAATTCTACTCTCCCAGCACCTCTCTCTCTCCCCCACCTTCTTTTCTACTCTCCCAGCGCCTCTCTCGCCCCCACTCTCTTTTCTACTCTCCCAACACCTCTCTCTCTCTGCCACTCTCTTTTCTACTCTCCCAACACCTCACTCTCTCCCCCACTCTCTTTTCTACTCTCCCAACACCTCACTCTCTCCCCCACTCTGTCTCCCACTCTCTTTTCTACTCTCCCAATACCTCTCTATCCCCCACTCTCTCCCCAACTCTCTTTTCTACTCTCCCAACACCTCTATCTCTCCCCCACACTAATTTCTACTCTCCCAACACCTCTCTCTCCCCCACACTAATTTCTACTCTCCCAACACCTCTCTCTCCCCCACTCTCTTTTCTTCTCTACCAACACCTCACTCTTTCCCCCACTCTCTTTTCTACTCTCGCAACACCTCTCTCTCCCCCACTCTCTCCCCAACTCTCTTTTCTACTCTCCCAACACATCTTTCTCCCCACTCTCTCCCCCACTCTCTTTTCTACTCTCCCAACACCTCTCTCTCTCCCCCACTCTCTTTTCTACTCTCCCAACACCTCTCTCTCTCCCCCACTCTCTTTTCTACTCTCCCAACACCTCTCACTCTCTCTCTCTGCCACTCTCTTTTCTACTCTCCCAACACATCACTCTCTCCCCCACTCTCTTTTCAACTCTCCCAACACCTCTCTCTCTCTGCCACTCTCTTTTCTACTCTCCCAACACCTCACTCTCTCCCTCAATCTCTTTTATACTCTCCCAACACCTCTCTCTCCCCCACTGTCTCTCCCACTCTCCTTTCTACTCTCCCAATACCTCTCCATCCCCCACTCTCTCCCCAACTCTCTTTTCTGCTCTCCCAACACCTCTCTCTCTCCCCCACACTCATTTCTACTCTCCCAACACCTCTCTCTCCCCCACACTCATTTCTAGTCTCCCATCACCTCTCTCTCCCCCACTCTCTTTTCTACTCTCCCAACACCTCTCTCTCTCCCCACTCTCTTTTCTACTCTCCCAACACCTCTTTCTCCCCCACGCTCTTTTCTACTCTCCCAACACCTCTCTCTCCCCCACTCTCTCCCCACTCTCTTTTCTACTCTCCCAACACCTCTCTCTCTCCCCACTCTCTTTTCTACTCTCCCAACACCTCACTCTCTCCCCCAATCTCTTTTATACTCTCCCAACACCTCTCTCTCCCCCACTGTCTCTCCCACTCTCTTTTCTACTCTCCCAATACCTCTCCATCCCCCACTCTCTCCCCAACTCTCTTTTCTGCTCTCCCAACACCTCTCTCTCCCCCACACTCATTTCTACTCTCCCAACACCTCTCTCTCCCCCACTCTCATTTCTACTCTCCCAGCACCTGTCTCTCTCCCCCACCTTCTTTTCTACTCTCCCAACGCCTCTCTCTCTCCCTCACTCTCTTTTCTACTCTCCCAACACCTCTCTCTCTCTGCCACTCTCTTTTCTACTCTCCCAACACCTCACTCTCTCCCCCACTCTCTTTTCTACTCTCCCAATACCTCTCTATCCCCCACTCTCTCCCCAACTCAACTTTTATACTCTCCCAACAACTCTATCTCTTCCCCACACTCATTTCTACTCTCCCAACACCTCTCTCTCCCCCACACTAATTTCTACTCTCCCAACACCTCTCTCTCCCCCACTCTCTTTTATTCTCTACCAACACCTCACTCTTTCCCCCACTCTCTTTTCTACTCTCGCAACACCTCTCTCTCCCCCACTCTCTCCCCAACTCTCTTTTCTACTCTCCCAACACCTCTTTCTCCCCACTCTCTCCCCCACTCTCTTTTCTACTCCCCCAACACCTCTCTCTCCCCCACTCTCTTTTCTACTCTCCCAACACCTCTCTCTCTCCCCCACTCGTTTTTCTACTCTCCCAACACCTCTCGCTCTCTCTCTCTGCCACTCTCTTTTCTACTCTCCCAACACATCACTCTCTCCCCCACTCTCTTTTCAACTCTCCCAACACCTCTCTCTCTCTGCCACTCTCTTTTCTACTCTCCCAACACCTCACTCTCTCCCCCAATCTATTTTATACTCTCCCAACAACTCTCTCTCCCCCACTGTCTCTCCCACTCTCTTTTCTACTCTCCCAATACCCCTCTATCCCCCACTCTCTCCCCAACTCTCTTTTCTGCTCTCCCAACACCTCTCTCTCTCCCCCACACTCATTTCTACTCTCCCAACACCTCTTTCTCCCCCATGCTCTTTTCTACTCTACCAACACCTCTCTCTCTCCCCCACTGTCTTTTCTACTCTCCCAACACCTCTCTCTCCCCCACTCTCTCCCCACTCTCTTTTCTACTCTTCCAACACCTCTCTCTCCCACACTCTCCCAACACCTCTCTCTCCCCAACTCTCTTTTCTACTCTCCCAACACCTCTCTCTCTCCCCCACTCTCTTTTCTACTCTCCCAACACCTCTCTCTCCCCCACTCTCTCCCCACTCTCTTTTCTACTCTTCCAACACCTCTCTCTCTCTCCCACTCTCTTTTCTACTCTCTTAACACCTCTTTCTCCCCCACTATCTTTTCTCCTCTCCCAACACCTCTCTCTCTCCCCCACTCTCCTTTCTACTCTCCCTGCACCTCTCTCTCTCCCCACTTTCTTTTCTGCTCTCCCAACGCCTCTCTCTCCCCCACTCTCTCCCCTACTCTCTTTTCTACTCTCCCAACACCTATCTCTCTCTGCCACTCTCTTTTCTACTCTCCCAACACATCACTCTCTCCACCACTCTCTTTTCTACTCTCCCAACACCTATCTCTCTCTGCCACTCTCTTTTCTACTATCCCAACACCTCTCTCTGCCAATCTTTTTTCTACTCTCCCAACACCTCTCTCTCTCTGTCACTCTATTTTCTACTCTCCCAACACCTCACTCTCTCCCCCAATCTCTTTTATACTCTCCCAACACCTCTCTCTCTCCCTCACTCTCTTTTCTACTCTCCCAACACCTATCTCGCTCTGCCACTCTCTTTTCTACTCTCCCAACACGTCACTCTACCCCCTTCTCTTTTCTACTCTCCCAACACCACTCTCTCTCCCCCACTCTCTTTTCTACTCTCCCAACACCTCTCTCTCTGTCTGCCACTCTTTTCTACTCTCCCAAAACCTCACTCTCTCCCCCAATCTCTTTTATACTCTCCCAACACCTCTCTCTCCCCCACTGTCTCTGCCACTCTCTTTTCTACTCTCCCAATACCTCTCTATCCCCCACTCTCTCCCCAACTCTCTTTTCTACTCTCCCAACACCTCTCTCTCTCCCCCACACTCATTTCTACTCTCCCAAAACCTCTCTCTCCGCCACTCTCTTTTCTACTCTCCCAACACCTCTCTCTCTCTGCCAATCTCTTTTCTACTCTCCCAACACCTCTCTCTCTCCCCCACTCTCTTTTCTACTCTCCCAACACCTATCTCTCTCTGTCACTCTCTTTTCTACTCTCCCAAAACATCACTCTCTCCCCCACGCTCTTTTCTACTCTCCCAACACCTCACGCTCCAACACACTCTCTTTTCTACTCTCCCAACACCTCTCTCTCTCCCTCACTCTCTTTTCTACTCTCCCAACACCTATCTCTCTCTGCCACTCTCTTTTCTACTCTCCCAACACGTCACTCTACCCCACTCTCTTTTCTACTCTCCCAACACCACTCTCTCTCCCCCACTCTCTTTTCTACTCTCCCAACACCTCTCTCTCTCTCTGCCACTCTTTTAAACTCTCCCAACACCTCACTCTCTCCCCCACTCTCTTTTCTACTCTCCCAACACATCACTCTCTCCCCCACTCTCTTTTCTACTCTCCCAACACCTATCTCTCTGCCACTCTCTTTTCTAATCTCCCAACACCTCTCTCTGCCAATCTCTTTTCTACTCTCCCAACACCTCTCTCTCTCTGCCACTCTCTTTTCTACTCTCCCAACACCTCACTCTCTCCCTCAATCTCTTTTATACTCTCCCAACAACTCTCTCTCCCCCACTGTCTCTCCCACTCTCTTTTCTACTCTCCCAATACCTCTCTATCCCCCACTCTCTCCCCAACTCTCTTTTCTGCTCTCCCAACACCTCTCTCTCTCCCCCACACTCAGTTCTACTCTCCCAACACCTCTCTCTCCCCTACACTCATTTCTACTCTCCCAACACCTCTCTCTCCCCCACTCTCTTTTCTACTCTCCCAACACCTCTCTCTCTCCCCCACTCTCTTTTCTACTCTCCCAACACCTCTTTCTCCCCCACGCTCTTTTCTACTCTACCAACACCTCTCTCTCTCCCCCACTCTCTTTTCTACTCTCGCAACACCTCTCTCTCCCCCACTCTCCCAACACCTCTCTCTCCCCAACTCTCTTTTCTACTCTCCCAACACCTCTCTCTCTCCCCCACTCTCTTTTCTACTCTCCCAACACCTCTCTCTCCCCCACTCTCTCCCCACTCTCTTTTCTACTCTTCCAACACCTCTCTCTCTCTCCCACTCTCTTTTCTACTCTCTTAACACCTCTTTCTCCCCCACTATCTTTTCTCCTCTCCCAACACCTCTCTCTCTCCCCCACTCTCCTTTCTACTCTCCCAACACCTCTCTCTGCCAATCTCTTTTCTACTCTCCCAACACCTCTCTCTCTCTGCCACTCTCTTTTCTACTCTCCCAACACCTCACTCTCTCCCCCAATCTCTTTTATACTCTCCCAACACCTCTCTCTCTCCCTCACTCTCTTTTCTACTCTCCCAACACGTCACTCTACCCCACTCTCTTTTCTACTCTCCCAACACCACTCTCTCTCCCCCACTCTATTTTCTACTCTCCCAACACCTCTATCTCTGTCTGCCACTCTTTTCTACTCTCCCAAAACCTCACTCTCTCCCCCAATCTCTTTTATACTCTCCCAACTCCTCTCTCTCCCCCACTGTCTCTCCCACTCTCTTTTCTACTCTCCCAATACCTCTCTATCCCCCACTCTCTCCCCAACTCTCTTTTCTACTCTCCCAACACCTCTCTCTCTCCCCCACACTAATTTCTACTCTCCCAAAACCTCTCTCTCCGCCACTCTCTTTTCTACTCTCCCAACACCTATCTCTGCCAATCTCTTTTCTACTCTCCCAACACCTCTCTCTCTCCCCCACTCTCTTTTCTACTCTCCCAACACCTATCTCTCTCTACCAATCTCTTTTCTACTCTCCCAACACATCACTCTCTCCCCCACGCTCTTTTCTACTCTACCAACACCTCACGCTCCAACACACTCTCTTTTCTATTCTCCCAACACCTCACTCTCCCCCACTCTCTTTTCTACTCTCCCAACACCTCTCTCTCTCCCTCACTCTCTCCCCCACTCTCTTTTCTACTCTCCCAACACCTCACTCTCTCCCCCACTCTCTCTCCTACTCTCTTTTCTACTCTCCCAATACCTCTCTATCCCCCACTCTCTCCCCAACTCTCTTTTCTACTCTCCCAACACCTCTCTCTCTCCCCCACTCTCTTTTCCACTCT
Source organism: Oncorhynchus mykiss (assembly GCF_013265735.2). NCBI lineage: Eukaryota > Metazoa > Chordata > Actinopteri > Salmoniformes > Salmonidae > Oncorhynchus > Oncorhynchus mykiss. The sequence continues at coordinate 5,293,045 of NC_050571.1, read as the reverse complement.
CCCAACACCTCTTTCTCCCCCACTCTCCTTTCTACTCTCCAAACACCTCTCTTTCCCCCACTCTCTCCCCCACTCTCTTTTCTACTCTCCCAACACCTCTCTCTCTCCCCCACTCTCTTTTCTACTCTCCAAACACCTCTCTATCCCCCACTCTCTCCCCTCTCTCTTTTCTACTCTCCCAACACCTCTCTGTCCCCCACTCTCTTTTCTACTCTCCCAACATCTCTTTCTCCCCCACTATCTTTTCTACTCTCCCAACACCTCTCTCTCTCCACCACTCTCTTTTCTACTCTTTCAACACCTCTCTCTCCCCCACTCTCTTTTCCACTCTCCCAACACCTCTTTCTCCCCCACACTCTTTTCTACTCTCCAAACACCTCTCTATCCCCCACTCTCTCCCCTCTCTCTTTTCTACTCTCCCAACACCTCTCTCTCCCCCACTCTCTCCCCACTCTCTTTTCTACTCTGCCAACATCTCTTTCTCCCCCACTATCTTTTCTACTCTCCCAACACCTCTCTCTCCCCCACTCTCCTTTCTACTCTCCCAGCACCTCTCTCTCTCCCCCACTTTCTTTTCTACCCTCCCAACGCCTCTCTCTCCCCCACTCTCTCCCCCACTCTCTTTTCTACTCTCTTAACACCTCTCTCTCCCCCACACTCTTTTCTACTCTCCCAACACCTCTTTCTCCCCCACTCTCCTTTCTACTCTCCAAACACCTCTTTCCCCCACTCTCTACCCCACTCTCTTTTCTACTCTCCCAACACCTCTCTCTCTCCCCCACTCTCTTTTCTACTCTCCAAACACCTCTCTATCCCCAACTCTCTCCCCTCTCTCTTTTCTACTCTCCCAACACCTCTCTCTCCCCCACTCTCTCCCCACTCTCTTTTCTACTCTCCCAACATCTCTTTCTCCCCCACTATCTTTTCTATTCTCCCAACACCTCTCTCTCTCCACCACTCTCTTTTCTACTCTTGCAACACCTCTCTCTCCCCCACTCTCTCCCCCACTCTCTTTTCCACTCTCCCAACACCTCTTTCTCCCCCACTCTACTTTCAACTCTCCCAACACCTCTCTTCCCCCACTCTCTCTACCACTCTCTTTTCTACTCTCCCAACACCTCTCTCTCTCCCCCACTCTCTTTTCTACTCTCCAAACACCTCTCTATCCCCCACTCTCTCCCCTCTCTCTTTTCTACTCTCCCAGCACCTCTCTTTCTCCCCCACTTTCTTTTCTACCCTCCCAATGCCTCTCTCTCCCCCACTCTCTCCCCCACTCTCTTTTCTACTCTCTCAACACCTCTCTCTCTCCCCCACTCTCTTTTCTACTCTCCCAACACCTCTCTCTCCCCCACTCTCTCCCCCACTCTCTTTTCTACTCTCCCACCACCTCTCTCTCCCCCACTCTCTCCCCCACTCTCTTTTCCACTCTCCCAACACCTCTCTCTCTCCCCCACTCTCTTTTCTACTCTCCCAACACCTCTCTATCCCCCACTCTCTCGCCACTCTCTTTTCTACTCTTCCAACACCTGTCTCTCACCCACTCTCTTTTCTACTCTCCCAACACCTCTTTCTCCCCCACTATCTTTTCTCCTCTCCCAACACCTCTCTCTCTCCCCCACTCTCCTTTCTACTCTCCCAGCACCTCTCTCTCTCCCCTACTCTCTTTTCTACTCTCCCACCACCTCTCTCTCCCCCACTCTCTCCCCCACTCTCTTTTCTACTCTCCCAACACCTCTCTCTCTCCCCCACTCTCTTTTCTACTCTCCCAACACCTCTCTCTCCCCCACTCTCTCGCCACTCTCTTTTCTACTCTTCCAACACCTGTCTCTCTCCCACTCTCTTTTCTACTCTCCAAACACCTCTCTATCCCCCACTCTCTCCCCTCTCTCTTTTCTACTCTCCCAACACCTCTCTCTCCCCCACTCTCTCCCCCACTCTCTTTTCCACTCTCCCAACACCTCTTTCTCCCCCACTCTACTTTCAACTCTCCCAACACCTCTCTTTCCCCCACTCTCTCTACCACTCTCTTTTCTACTCTCCCAACACCTCTCTCTCTCCCCCACTCTCTTTTCTACTCTCCAAACACCTCTCTATCCCCCACTCTCTCCCCTCTCTCTTTTCTACTCTCCCAACACCTCTCTCTCCCCCACTCTCTCCCCACTCTCTTTTCTACTCTGCCAACATCTCTTTCTCCCCCACTATCTTTTCTACTCTCCCAACACCTCTCTCTCCCCCACTCTCCTTTCTACTCTCCCAGCACCTCTCTCTCTCCCCCACTTTCTTTTCTACCCTCCCAACGCCTCTCTCTCCCCCACTCTCTCCCCCACTCTCTTTTCTACTCTCTCAACACCTCTCTCTCTCCCCCACTCTCTTTTCTACTCTCCCAACACCTCTCTCTCCCCCACTCTCTCCCCCACTCTCTTTTCTACTCTCCCACCATCTCTCTCTCCCCCGCTCTCTCCCCCACTCTCTTTTCTACTCTCCCAACACCTCTCTCTCTCCCCCACTCTCTTTTCTACTCTCCCAACACCTCTCTCTCCCCCACTCTCTCGCCACTCTCTTTTCTAATCTTCCAACACCTGTCTCTCTCCCACTCTCTTTTCTACTCTCCCAACACCTCTTTCTCCCCCACTATCTTTTCTCCTCTCCCAACACCTCTCTCTCTCCCCCACTCTCCTTTCTACTCTCCCAGCAACTCTCTCTCTCCCCCACCTTCTTTTCTACTCTCCCAACGCCTCTCTCTCTCCCCCACTCTCTCCCCTACTTACTTTCCACTCTCCTAACACCTCTTTCCCCCCCACTCTCCTTTCTACTCTCCCAACACCTCTCTCTCCCCACTCTCTCCCCCACTCTCTTTTCCACTCTCCCAACACCTCTATCTCCCCCACTCTCTTTTCTACTCTCCCAACACCTCTCTCTCCCCCACTCTCTTCCCACTCTCTTTTCTACTCTTCCAACACCTCTCTCTCTCTCCCACTCTCTTTTCTACTCTCCCAACACCTCTCTCTCCCCCACTCTCTCCCCACTCTCTTTTCTACTCTGCCAACATCTCTTTCTCCCCCACTATCTTTTCTACTCTCCCAACACCTCTCTCTCCCCCACTCTCCTTTCTACTCTCCCAGCACCTCTCTCTCTCCCCCACTTTCTTTTCTACCCTCCCAACGCCTCTCTCTCCCCCACTCTCTCCCCCACTCTCTTTTCTACTCTCTCAACACCTCTCTCTCTCCCCCACTCTCTTTTCTACTCTCCCAACACCTCTCTCTCCCCCACTCTCTCCCCCACTCTCTTTTCTACTCTCCCACCACCTCTCTCTCCCCCACTCTCTCCCCCACTCTCTTTTCTACTTTCCCAACACCTCTCTCTCTCCCCCACTCTCTTTTCTACTCTCCCAACACCTCTCTCTCCCCCACTCTCTCGCCACTCTCTTTTCTACTCTTCCAACACCTGTCTCTCTCCCACTCTCTTTTCTACTCTCCCAACACCTCTTTCTCCCCCACTATCTTTTCTCCTCTCCCAACACCTCTCTCTCTCCCCCACTCTCCTTTCTACTCTCCCAGCACCTCTCTCTCTCCCCCACTCTCTTTTCTACTCTCCCACCACCTCTCTCTCCCCCACTCTCTCCCCCACTCTCTTTTCTACTCTCCCAACACCTCTCTCTCTCCCCCACTCTCTTTTCTACTCTCCCAACACCTCTCTCTCCCCCACTCTCTCGCCACTCTCTTTTCTACTCTTCCAACACCTGTCTCTCTCCCACTCTCTTTTCTACTCTCCAAACACCTCTCTATCCCCCACTCTCTCCCCTCTCTCTTTTCTACTCTCCCAACACCTCTCTCTCCCCCACTCTCTCCGCACTCTCTTTTCTACTCTCCCACCATCTCTCTCTCCCCCGCTCTCTCCCCCACTCTCTTTTCTACTCTCCCAACACCTCTCTCTCTCCCCCACTCTCTTTTCTACTCTCCCAACACCTCTCTCTCCCCCACTCTCTCGCCACTCTCTTTTCTAATCTTCCAACACCTGTCTCTCTCCCACTCTCTTTTCTACTCTCCCAACACCTCTTTCTCCCCCACTATCTTTTCTCCTCTCCCAACACCTCTCTCTCTCCCCCACTCTCCTTTCTACTCTCCCAGCAACTCTCTCTCTCCCCCACCTTCTTTTCTACTCTCCCAACGCCTCTCTCTCTCCCCCACTCTCTCCCCTACTTACTTTCCACTCTCCTAACACCTCTTTCCCCCCCACTCTCCTTTCTACTCTCCCAACACCTCTCTCTCCCCACTCTCTCCCCCACTCTCTTTTCCACTCTCCCAACACCTCTATCTCCCCCACTCTCTTTTCTACTCTCCCAACACCTCTCTCTCCCCCACTCTCTTCCCACTCTCTTTTCTACTCTTCCAACACCTCTCTCTCTCTCCCACTCTCTTTTCTACTCTCCCAACACCTCTCTCTCCCCCACTCTCTCCCCACTCTCTTTTCTACTCTGCCAACATCTCTTTCTCCCCCACTATCTTTTCTACTCTCCCAACACCTCTCTCTCCCCCACTCTCCTTTCTACTCTCCCAGCACCTCTCTCTCTCCCCCACTTTCTTTTCTACCCTCCCAACGCCTCTCTCTCCCCCACTCTCTCCCCCACTCTCTTTTCTACTCTCTCAACACCTCTCTCTCTCCCCCACTCTCTTTTCTACTCTCCCAACACCTCTCTCTCCCCCACTCTCTCCCCCACTCTCTTTTCTACTCTCCCACCACCTCTCTCTCCCCCACTCTCTCCCCCACTCTCTTTTCTACTTTCCCAACACCTCTCTCTCTCCCCCACTCTCTTTTCTACTCTCCCAACACCTCTCTCTCCCCCACTCTCTCGCCACTCTCTTTTCTACTCTTCCAACACCTGTCTCTCTCCCACTCTCTTTTCTACTCTCCCAACACCTCTTTCTCCCCCACTATCTTTTCTCCTCTCCCAACACCTCTCTCTCTCCCCCACTCTCCTTTCTACTCTCCCAGCACCTCTCTCTCTCCCCCACTCTCTTTTCTACTCTCCCACCACCTCTCTCTCCCCCACTCTCTCCCCCACTCTCTTTTCTACTCTCCCAACACCTCTCTCTCTCCCCCACTCTCTTTTCTACTCTCCCAACACCTCTCTCTCCCCCACTCTCTCGCCACTCTCTTTTCTACTCTTCCAACACCTGTCTCTCTCCCACTCTCTTTTCTACTCTCCAAACACCTCTCTATCCCCCACTCTCTCCCCTCTCTCTTTTCTACTCTCCCAACACCTCTCTCTCCCCCACTCTCTCCGCACTCTCTTTTCTACTCTCCCAACATCTCTTTCTCCCCCACTATCTTTTCTATTCTCCCAACACCTCTCTCTCTCCACCACTCTCTTTTCTACTCTTGCAACACCTCTCTCTCCCCCACTCTCTCCCCCACTCTCTTTTCCACTCTCCCAACACCTCTTTCTCCCCCACTCTACTTTCAACTCTCCCAACACCTCTCTTTCCCCCACTCTCTCTACCACTCTCTTTTCTACTCTCCCAACACCTCTCTCTCTCCCCCACTCTCTTTTCTACTCTCCAAACACCTCTCTATCCCCCACTCTCTCGCCACTCTCTTTTCTAATCTTCCAACACCTATCTCTCTCCCACTCTCTTTTCTACTCTCCCAACACCTCTTTCTCCCCCACTATCTTTTCTCCTCTCCCAACACCTCTCTCTCTCCCCCACTCTCCTTTCTACTCTCCCAGCAACTCTCTCTCTCCACCACTCTCTTTTCTACTCTCCAAACACCTCTCTATCCCCCACTCTCTCCCCTCTCTCTTTTCTACTCTCCCAACACCTCTCTCTCCCCCACTCTCTCCCCACTCTCTTTTCTACTCTGCCAACATCTCTTTCTCCCCCACTATCTTTTCTCCTCTCCCAACACCTCTCTCTCTCCCCCACTCTCTTTTCTACTCTCCAAACACCTCTCTATCCCCCACTCTCTCCCCTCTCTCTTTTCTACTCTCCCAACACCTCTCTCTCCCCCACTCTCTCCCCACTCTCTTTTCTACTCTGCCAACATCTCTTTCTCCCCCACTATCTTTTCTACTCTCCCAACACCTCTCTCTCCCCCACTCTCCTTTCTACTCTCCCAGCACCTCTCTCTCTCCCCCACTTTCTTTTCTACCCTCCCAACGCCTCTCTCTCCCCCACTCTCTCCCCCACTCTCTTTTCTACTCTCTCAACACCTCTCTCTCTCCCCCACTCTCTTTTCTACTCTCCCAACACCTCTCTCTCCCCCACTCTCTCCCCCACTCTCTTTTCTACTCTCCCACCATCTCTCTCTCCCCCGCTCTCTCCCCCACTCTCTTTTCTACTCTCCCAACACCTCTCTCTCTCCCCCACTCTCTTTTCTACTCTCCCAACACCTCTCTCTCCCCCACTCTCTCGCCACTCTCTTTTCTAATCTTCCAACACCTGTCTCTCTCCCACTCTCTTTTCTACTCTCCCAACACCTCTTTCTCCCCCACTATCTTTTCTCCTCTCCCAACACCTCTCTCTCTCCCCCACTCTCCTTTCTACTCTCCCAGCAACTCTCTCTCTCCCCCACCTTCTTTTCTACTCTCCCAACGCCTCTCTCTCTCCCCCACTCTCTCCCCTACTTACTTTCCACTCTCCTAACACCTCTTTCCCCCCCACTCTCCTTTCTACTCTCCCAACACCTCTCTCTCCCCACTCTCTCCCCCACTCTCTTTTCCACTCTCCCAACACCTCTATCTCCCCCACTCTCTTTTCTACTCTCCCAACACCTCTCTCTCCCCCACTCTCTTCCCACTCTCTTTTCTACTCTTCCAACACCTCTCTCTCTCTCCCACTCTCTTTTCTACTCTCCCAACACCTCTCTCTCCCCCACTCTCTCCCCACTCTCTTTTCTACTCTGCCAACATCTCTTTCTCCCCCACTATCTTTTCTACTCTCCCAACACCTCTCTCTCCCCCACTCTCCTTTCTACTCTCCCAGCACCTCTCTCTCTCCCCCACTTTCTTTTCTACCCTCCCAACGCCTCTCTCTCCCCCACTCTCTCCCCCACTCTCTTTTCTACTCTCTCAACACCTCTCTCTCTCCCCCACTCTCTTTTCTACTCTCCCAACACCTCTCTCTCCCCCACTCTCTCCCCCACTCTCTTTTCTACTCTCCCACCACCTCTCTCTCCCCCACTCTCTCCCCCACTCTCTTTTCTACTTTCCCAACACCTCTCTCTCTCCCCCACTCTCTTTTCTACTCTCCCAACACCTCTCTCTCCCCCACTCTCTCGCCACTCTCTTTTCTACTCTTCCAACACCTGTCTCTCTCCCACTCTCTTTTCTACTCTCCCAACACCTCTTTCTCCCCCACTATCTTTTCTCCTCTCCCAACACCTCTCTCTCTCCCCCACTCTCCTTTCTACTCTCCCAGCACCTCTCTCTCTCCCCCACTCTCTTTTCTACTCTCCCACCACCTCTCTCTCCCCCACTCTCTCCCCCACTCTCTTTTCTACTCTCCCAACACCTCTCTCTCTCCCCCACTCTCTTTTCTACTCTCCCAACACCTCTCTCTCCCCCACTCTCTCGCCACTCTCTTTTCTACTCTTCCAACACCTGTCTCTCTCCCACTCTCTTTTCTACTCTCCAAACACCTCTCTATCCCCCACTCTCTCCCCTCTCTCTTTTCTACTCTCCCAACACCTCTCTCTCCCCCACTCTCTCCGCACTCTCTTTTCTACTCTCCCAACATCTCTTTCTCCCCCACTATCTTTTCTATTCTCCCAACACCTCTCTCTCTCCACCACTCTCTTTTCTACTCTTGCAACACCTCTCTCTCCCCCACTCTCTCCCCCACTCTCTTTTCCACTCTCCCAACACCTCTTTCTCCCCCACTCTACTTTCAACTCTCCCAACACCTCTCTTTCCCCCACTCTCTCTACCACTCTCTTTTCTACTCTCCCAACACCTCTCTCTCTCCCCCACTCTCTTTTCTACTCTCCAAACACCTCTCTATCCCCCACTCTCTCGCCACTCTCTTTTCTAATCTTCCAACACCTATCTCTCTCCCACTCTCTTTTCTACTCTCCCAACACCTCTTTCTCCCCCACTATCTTTTCTCCTCTCCCAACACCTCTCTCTCTCCCCCACTCTCCTTTCTACTCTCCCAGCAACTCTCTCTCTCCACCACCTTCTTTTCTACTCTCCCAACGCCTCTCTCTCTCCCCCACTCTCTCCCCTACTTACTTTCCACTCTCCTAACACCTCTTTCCCCCCCACTCTCCTTTCTACTCTCCCAACACCTCTCTCTCCCCACTCTCTCCCCCACTCTCTTTTCCACTCTCCCAACACCTCTATCTCCCCCACTCTCTTTTCTACTCTCCCAACACCTCTCTCTCCCCCACTCTCTTCCCACTCTCTTTTCTACTCTTCCAACACCTCTCTCTCTCTCCCACTCTCTTTTCTACTCTCTTAACACCTCTTTCTCCCCCACTATCTTTTCTCCTCTCCCAACACCTCTCTCTCTCCCCCACTCTCCTTTCTACTCTCCCTGCACCTCTCTCTCTCCCCCACTTTCTTTTCTGCTCTCCCAACGCCTCTCTCTCTGCCACTCTCTCCCCTACTCTCTTTTCTACTCTCCCAACACCTATCTCTCTCTGCCACTCTCTTTTCTACTCTCCCAACACATCACTCTCTCCCCCACTTTCTTTTCTGCTCTCCCAACGCCTCTCTCTCTGCCACTCTCTCCCCTACTCTCTTTTCTACTCTCCCAACACCTATCTCTCTCTGCCACTCTCTTTTCTACTCTCCCAACACATCACTCTCTCCCCCACTCTCTTTTCTACTCTCCCAAGACCTATCTCTCTCTGCCACTCTCTTTTCTACTCTCCCAACACCTCTTTCTGCCAATCTCTTTTCTACTCTCCCAACACCTCTCTCTCTCTGCCACTCTATTTTCTACTCTCCCAACACCTCACTCTCTCCCCCAATCTCTTTTATACTCTCCCAACACCTCTCTCTCCCCCACTGTCTCTCCCACTCTCTTTTCTACTCTCCCAATACATCTCTATCCCCCACTCTCTCCCCCACACTCTTTTCTACTCTCCCAACACCTCTCTCTCTCTGCCAATCTCTTTTCTACTCTCCCAACACCTCACTCTCTCCCCCACTCTCTTTTCTACTCTCCCAACACCACTCTCTCTCCCCCACTCTCTTTTCTACTCTCCCAACACCTATCTCTCTCCCCCACTCTCTTTTCTACTCTCCAAACACCTCTCTATCCCCCACTCTCTCCCCACTCTCTTTTCTACTCTCCCAACACCTCTCTCTCCCCCACTCTCTCCCCACTCTCTTTTCTACTCTCCCAACATCTCTTTCTCCCCCACTATCTTTTCTACTCTCCCAACACCTCTCTCTCCCCCACTCTCTCCCCACTCTCTTTTCTACTCTCCCAACATCTTTCTCCCCCACTATCTTTTCTACTCTCCCAACACCTATCTCTCTCTGCCACTCTCTTTTCTACTCTCCAACACCTCTTTCTGCCAATCTCTTTTCTACTCTCCCAACACCTCTCTCTCTCTGCCACTCTATTTTCTACTCTCCCAACACCTCACTCTCTCCCCCACTATCTTTTCTCCTCTCCCAACACCTCTCTCTCTCCCCCACTCTCCTTTCTACTCTCCCTGCACCTCTCTCTCTCCCCCACTTTATTTTCTGCTCTCCCAACGCCTCTCTCTCTCTGCCACTCGCTCCCCTACTCTCTTTTCTACTCTCCCAACACCTATCTCTTTCTGCCACTCTCTTCTACTCTCCCAACACCTCACTCTCTCCCCCACTATCTTTTCTCCTCTCCCAACACCTCTCTCTCTCCCCCACTCTCCTTTCTACTCTCCCTGCACCTCTCTCTCTCCCCCACTTTATTTTCTGCTCTCCCAACGCCTCTCTCTCTCTGCCACTCGCTCCCCTACTCTCTTTTCTACTCTCCCAACACCTATCTCTCTCTGCCACTCTCTTTTCTACTCTCCCAACACCTCTCTCTCCCCCACTCTCTCCCCACTCTCTTTTCTACTCTCCCAACATCTTTCTCCCCCACTATCTTTTCTACTCTCCCAACACCTATCTCTCTCTGCCACTCTCTTTTCTACTCTCCAACACCTCTTTCTGCCAATCTCTTTTCTACTCTCCCAACACCTCTCTCTCTCTGCCACTCTATTTTCTACTCTCCCAACACCTCACTCTCTCCCCCACTATCTTTTCTCCTCTCCCAACACCTCTCTCTCTCCCCCACTCTCCTTTCTACTCTCCCTGCACCTCTCTCTCTCCCCCACTTTATTTTCTGCTCTCCCAACGCCTCTCTCTCTCTGCCACTCGCTCCCCTACTCTCTTTTCTACTCTCCCAACACCTATCTCTCTCTGCCACTCTCTTTTCTACTCTCCCAACACATCACTCTCTCCCCCACTCTCTTTTCTACTCTCCCAACACCTCTCTCTCCCCCACTGTCTCTCCCACTCTATTTTCTACTCTCCCAATACATCTCTATCCCCCACTCTCTCCCCAACTCTCTTTTCTACTCTCCCAACACCTCTCTCTCTCCCCCAAACTCATTTCTAATCTCCCAACACCTCTCTCTCCCCCACACTCATTTCTACTCTCCCAACACCTCTCTCTCCCCCACTCTCTTTTCTACTCTCCCAACACCTCTCTCTCTCTGCCAATCTCTTTTCTACTCTCCCAACACCTCTCTCTCTCCCCCACTCTCTTTTCTACTCTCCCAACACCTATCTCTCTCTGCCACTCTCTTTTCTACTCTCCCAACACATCGCTCTCTCCCCCACGCTCTTTTCTACTCTCCCAACACCTCACGTTCCAACACACTCTCGTTTCCATTCTCCCAACACCTCACTCTCCCCCACTCTCTTTTCTACTCTCCCAACACTTCTCTCTCTGCCACTCTTTCCAACTCTCCCAACACCTCACTCTCTCCCCTACTCTCTTTTCTACTCTCCCAACACCGCTCTCTCTCTGCCACTCTCTTTTCTACTCTCCCAACACCTCACTCTCTCCCCCACTCTCTTTTCTACTCTCCCAACACCTCACTCTCTCCCCCACTCTCTCTCCCACTCTCTTTTCTACTCTCCCAACATCTCTTTCTCCCCCACTATCTTTTCTACTCTCCCAACACCTATATCTCTGCCACTCTCTTTTCTACTCTCCCAACACCTCTCTCTCTCTGCCACTCTATTTTCTACTCTCCCAACACCTCACTCTCTCCCCCAATCTCTTTTATACTCTCCCAACACCTCTCTCTCCCCCACTGTCTCTCCCACGCTCTTTTCTACTCTCCCAACACCTCACGTTCCAACACACTCTCTTTTCCATTCTCCCAACACCTCACTCTCCCCCACTCTCATTTCTACTCTCCCAACACTTCTCTCTCTGCCACTCTTTCCAACTCTCCCAACACCTCACTCTCTCCCCCACTCTCTATTCTACTCTCCCAACACCGCTCTCTCTCTGCCACTCTCTTTTCTACTCTACCAATCCCCCACTCTCTCTCCCACTCTCTTTTCTACTCTCCCAACATCTCTTTCTCCCCCACTATCTTTTCTACTCTCACCAACACATCTCTCTCCCCCACTCTCTCCCCACTCTCTTTTCTACTCTCCCAACATCTCTTTCTCCCCCACTATCTTTTCTACTCTCCCAACACCTCTCTCTCTCTGCCACTCTATTTTCTACTCTCCCAACACCTCACTCTCTCCCCCACTATCTTTTCTCCTCTCCCAACACCTCTCTCTCTCCCCCACTCTCCTTTCTACTCTCCCTGCACCTCTCTCTCTCCCCCACTTTATTTTCTGCTCTCCCAACGCCTCTCTCTCTGCCACTCGCTCCCCTACTCTCTTTTCTACTCTCCCAACACCTATCTCTCTCTGCCACTCTCTTTTCTACTCTCCCAACACATCACTCTCTCCCCCAATCTCTTTTATACTCTCCCAACACCTATCTCTCTCTGCCACTCTCTTTTCTACTCTCCCAACACATCACTCTCTCCCCCACTCTCTTTTTTACTCTCCCAACACCTCTTTCTGCCAATCTCTTTTCTACTCTCCCTGCACCTCTCTCTCTCCCCCACTTTATTTTCTGCTCTCCCAACGCCTCTCTCTCTGCCACTCGCTCCCCTACTCTCTTTTCTACTCTCCCAACACCTATCTCTCTCTCCCACTCTATTTTCTACTCTCCCAACACCTCACTCTCTCCCCCACTATCTTTTCTCCTCTCCCAACACCTCTCTCTCTCCCCCACTCTCCTTTCTACTCTCCCTGCACCTCTCTCTCTCCCCCACTTTATTTTCTGCTCTCCCAACGCCTCTCTCTCTGCCACTCGCTCCCCTACTCTCTTTTCTACTCTCCCAACACCTCTCTCTCCCCCACTGTCTCTCCCACTCTCTTTTCTACTCTCCCAATACATCTCTATCCCCCACTCTCTCCCCAACTCTCTTTTCTACTCTCCCAACACCTCTCTCTCTCCCCCACACTCATTTCTAATCTCCCAACACCTCTCTCTCCCCCACACTCATTTCTACTCTCCCAACACCTATCTCTCCCCCACTCTCTCCCCACTCTCTTTTCTACTCTCCCAACATCTCTTTCTCCCCCACTATCTTTTCTACTCTCCCAACACCTCTCTCTCTCTGCCACTCTATTTTCTACTCTCCCAACACCTCACTCTCTCCCCCACTATCTTTTCTCCTCTCCCAACACCTCTCTCTCTCCCCCACTCTCCTTTCTACTCTCCCTGCACCTCTCTCTCTCCCCCACTTTATTTTCTGCTCTCCCAACGCCTCTCTCTCTGCCACTCGCTCCCCTACTCTCTTTTCTACTCTCCCAACACCTATCTCTCTCTGCCACTCTCTTTTCTACTCTCCCAACACATCACTCTCTCCCCCACACTCATTTCTACTCTCCCAACACCTATCTCTCCCCCACTCTCTTTTCTACTCTCCCAACACCTCTCTCTCTCTGCCAATCTCTTTTCTACTCTCCCAACACCTCTCTCTCTCCCCCACTCTCTTTTCTACTCTCCCAACACCTATCTCTCTCTGCCACTCTCTTTTCTACTCTCCCAACACATCGCTCTCTCCCCCACGCTCGTTTCTACTCTCCCAACACCTCACGTTCCAACACACTCTCGTTTCCATTCTCCCAACACCTCACTGTCCCCCACTCTCTTTTCTACTCTCCCAACACTTCTCTCTCTGCCACTCTTTCCAACTCTCCCAACACCTCACTCTCTCCCCTACTCTCTTTTCTACTCTCCCAACACCGCTCTCTCTCTGCCACTCTCTTTTCTACTCTCCCAACACCTCACTCTCTCCCCCACTCTCTTTTCTACTCTCCCAACACCTCACTCTCTCCCCCACTCTCTCTCCCACTCTCTTTTCTACTCTCCCAACATCTCTTTCTCCCCCACTATCTTTTCTACTCTCCCAACACCTATCTCTCTCTGCCACTCTCTTTTCTACTCTCCCAACACCTCTCTCTCTCTGCCACTCTATTTTCTACTCTCCCAACACCTCACTCTCTCCCCCAATCTCTTTTATACTCTCCCAACACCTCTCTCTCCCCCACTGTCTCTCCCACGCTCTTTTCTACTCTCCCAACACCTCACGTTCCAACACACTCTCTTTTCCATTCTCCCAACACCTCACTCTCCCCCACTCTCATTTCTACTCTCCCAACACTTCTCTCTCTGCCACTCTTTCCAACTCTCCCAACACCTCACTCTCTCCCCCGCTCTCTTTTCTACTCTCCCAACACCGCTCTCTCTCTGCCACTCTCTTTTCTACTCTCCCAACACCTCACTCTCTCCCCCACTCTCTTTTCTACTCTCCCAACACCTCACTCTCTCCCCCACTCTCTCTCCCACTCTCTTTTCTACTCTCCCAACATCTCTTTCTCCCCCACTATCTTTTCTACTCTCACCAACACATCTCTCTCCCCGACTCTCTCCCCACTCTCTTTTCTACTCTCCCAACATCTCTTTCTCCCCCACTGTCTTTTCTACTCTCCCAACACCTATCTCTCTCTGCCACACTCATTTCTAATCTCCCAACACCTCTCTCTCCCCCACACTCATTTCTACTCTCCCAACACCTCTCTCTCCCCCACTCTCTTTTCTACTCTCCCAACACCTCTCTCTCTCTGCCAATCTCTTTTCTACTCTCCCAACACCTCTCTCTCTCCCCCACTCTCTTTTCTACTCTCCCAACACCTATCTCTCTCTGCCACTCTCTTTTCTACTCTCCCAACACATCGCTCTCTCCCCCACGCTCTTTTCTACTCTCCCAAAACCTCACGTTCCAACACACTCTCGTTTCCATTCTCCCAACACCTCACTCTCCCCCACTCTCCTTTCTACTCTCCCAGCACCTCTCTCTGCCACTCTTTCCAACTCTCCCAACACCTCACTCTCTCCCCTACTCTCTTTTCTACTCTCCCAACACCGCTCTCTCTCTGCCACTCTCTTTTCTACTCTCCCAACACCTCACTCTCTCCCCCACTCTCTTTTCTACTCTCCCAACACCTCACTCTCTCCCCCACTCTCTCTCCCACTCTCTTTTCTACTCTCCCAACATCTCTTTCTCCCCCACTATCTTTTCTACTCTCCCAACACCTCTCTCTCTCTGCCACTCTATTTTCTACTCTCCCAACACCTCACTCTCTCCCCCAATCTCTTTTATACTCTCCCAACACCTCTCTCTCCCCCACTGTCTCTCCCACGCTCTCTTCTACTCTCCCAACACCTCACGTTCCAACACACTCTCTTTTCCATTCTCCCAACACCTCACTCTCCCCCACTCTCATTTCTACTCTCCCAACACTTCTCTCTCTGCCACTCTTTCCAACTCTCCCAACACCTCACTCTCTCCCCCACTCTCTTTTCTACTCTCCCAACACCGCTCTCTCTCTGCCACTCTCTTTTCTACTCTCCCAACACCTCACTCTCTCCCCCACTCTCTCTCCCACTCTCTTTTCTACTCTCCCAACATCTCTTTCTCCCCCACTATCTTTTCTACTCTCACCAACACATCTCTCTCCCCCACTCTCTCCCCACTCTCTTTTCTACTCTCCCAACATCTCTTTCTCCCCCACTATCTTTTCTACTCTCCCAACACCTCTCTCTCCCCCACTCTCTTTACCACTCTCCCAACACCTCTCTCTCCCCCAATCTCTCCCCCAATCTCTTTTCTACTCTCCCAACACCTCACTCTCTCCCCCACTCTCTTTTCTACTCTCCCAACACCACTCTCTCTCCCCCACTCTCTTTTCTACTCTCCCAACACCTATCTCTCTCCCCCACTCTCTTTTCTACTCTCCAAACAACTCTCTATCCCCCACTCTCTCCCCACTCTCTTTTCTACTCTCCCAACACCTCTCTCTCCCCCACTCTCTCCCCACTCTCTTTTCTACTCTCCCAACATCTCTTTCTCCCCCACTATCTTTTCTACTCTCCCAACACCTCTCTCTCCCCCACTCTCTCCCCACTCTCTTTTCTACTCTCCCAACATCTTTCTCCCCCACTATCTTTTCTACTCTCCCAACACCTATCTCTCTCTGCCACTCTCTTTTCTACTCTCCCAACACCTCTTTCTGCCAATCTCTTTTCTACTCTCCCAACACCTCTCTCTCTCTGCCACTCTATTTTCTACTCTCCCAACACCTCACTCTCTCCCCCACTATCTTTTCTCCTCTCCCAACACCTCTCTCTCTCCCCCACTCTCCTTTCTACTCTCCCTGCACCTCTCTCTCTCCCCCACTTTATTTTCTGCTCTCCCAACGCCTCTCTCTCTGCCACTCGCTCCCCTACTCTCTTTTCTACTCTCCCAACACCTATCTCTCTCTGCCACTCTCTTTTCTACTCTCCCAACACATCACTCTCTCCCCCACTCTCTTTTCTACTCTCCCAACACCTCTTTCTGCCAATCTCTTTTCTACTCTCCCAACACCTCTCTCTCTCTGCCACTCTATTTTCTACTCTACCAACACCTCACTCTCTCCCCCAATCTCTTTTATACTCTCCCAACACCTCTCTCTCCCCCACTGTCTCTCCCACTCTCTTTTCTACTCTCCCAATACATCTCTATCCCCCACTCTCTCCCCCACACTCATTTCAACTCTCCTAACACGTCACTCTACCCCACTCTCTTTTCTACTCTCTCAACACCCTTCTCTCCCCCACACTCTTTTCTACTCTCCCAACACCTCTCTCTCTCCCCCACTCTCTTTACCACTCTCCCAACACCTCTCTCTCCCCCAATCTCTCCCCCACTCTCTTTTCTACTCTCCCAACACCTCTCTCTCTCTGCCAATCTCTTTTCTACTCTCCCAACACCTCACTCTCTCCCCCACTCTCTTTTCTACTCTCCCAACACCACTCTCTCTCCCCCACTCTCTTTTCTACTCTCCCAACACCTATCTCTCTCCCCCACTCTCTTTTCTACTCTCCAAACACCTCTCTATCCCCCACTCTCTTTTCTACTCTCCAAACACCTCTCTCTCCCCCACTCTCTCCCCACTCTCTTTTCTACTCTCCCAACATCTCTTTCTCCCCCACTATCTTTTCTACTCTCCCAACACCTCTCTCTCCCCCACTCTCGCCCCACTCTCTTTTCTACTCTCCCAACATCTTTCTCCCCCACTATCTTTTCTACTCTCCCAACACCTATCTCTCTCTGCCACTCTCTTTTCTACTCTCCCAACACCTCTTTCTGCCAATCTATTTTCTACTCTCCCAACACCTCACTCTCTCCCCGACTATCTTTTCTCCTCTCCCAACACCTCTCTCTCTCCCCCACTCTCCTTTCTACTCTCCCTGCACCTCTCTCTCTCCCCCACTTTATTTTCTTCTCTCCCAACGCCTCTCTCTCTGCCACTCGCTCCCCTACTCTCTTTTCTACTCTCCCAACACCTCACTCTCTCCCCCAATCTCTTTTATACTCTCCCAACACCTCTCTCTCCCCCACTGTCTCTCCCACGCTCTTTTCTACTCTCCCAACACCTCACGTTCCAACACACTCTCTTTTCCATTCTCCCAACACCTCACTCTCCCCCACTCTCTTTTCTACTCTCCCAACGCCTCTCTCTCTGCCACTCGCTCCCCTACTCTCTTTTCTACTCTCCCAACACCTATCTCTCTCTGCCACTCTCTTTTCTACTCTCCCAACACATCACTCTCTCCCCCACTCTCTTTTCTACTCTCCCAACACCTCTTTCTGCCAATCTCTTTTCTACTCTCCCAACACCTCTCTCTCTCTGCCACTCTTTTTTCTACTCTCCCAACACCTCACTCTCTCCCCCAATCTCTTTTATACTCTCCCAACACCTCTCTCTCCCCCACTGTCTCTCCCACTCTCTTTTCTACTCTCCCAATACATCTCTATCCCCCACTCTCTCCCCAACTCTCTTTTCTACTCTCCCAACACCTCTCTCTCTCCCCCACACTCATTTCTACTCTCCCAACACCTCTCTCTCCCCCACACTCATTTCTACTCTCCCAACACCTCTCTCTCCCCCACTCTCTTTTCTACTCTCCCAACACCTCTCTCTCTCTGCCAATCTCTTTTCTACTCTCCCAACACATCTCTCTCCCCCACTCTCTCCCCACTCTCTTTTCTACTCTCCCAACATCTCTTTCTCCCACACTATCTTTTCTACTCTCCCAACACCTATCTCTCTCTGCCACTCTCTTTTCTACTCTCCCAACACCTCTTTCTGCCAATCTCTTTTCTTCTCTCCCAACACCTCTCTCTCTCTGCCACTCTATTTTCTACTCTCCCAACACCTCACTCTCTCCCCCAATCTATTTTATACTCTCCCAACACCTCTCTCTCCCC